>NW_026900525.1:0-1513 GCF_033783945.1 Neopsephotus bourkii | reverse complement strand
AAAATAAAAAATATAAAGATAATAATAATTATTATAATAATATAATAATATAACATAACATATAATAAAATAAGAATGATATAATAATAATAATTATAATAATAATTATATATAGAGATAAAAATAAAAATAAGAATAAAAATAAAAATAAAAAAACTAAAAAAAAAACAAACAAAAAAACCCAGAAAAAAATAAAAAAAAAACAAAAAATAAATAAAAATAAAAAAATAAAAATAAAAATAAAAAATATAAAGATAATATTAATAACTATTATTATAATATAATAATATAATATAATATATAATAAAATAATAATGATATAATAATAATTATAATAATAATTATATATAGAAATAAAAAAAAGAATAATAAAAAAAAATAATAAATAAAAATAAAAAAATATAATAATAATAATAATAATTATTATTATTAACGGACCGGTACCGTTTCGCGCATGCGCAGTAGCGGCCCGGGTCCGCGCATGCGCAGTAGCGGTACCGGTCCGCGCATGCGCAGTAGCGTCCCGGGTCCGCGCATGCGCAGTAGCGGTACCGGTCCGCGCATGCGCAGTAGCGTCCCGGGTCCGCGCATGCGCAGTAGCGTCCCGGGTCCGCGCATGCGCAGTAGCGGTACCGGTCCGCGCATGCGCAGTAGCGTCCCGTGTCCGCGCATGCGCAGTAGCGGTACCGGTCCGCGCATGCGCAGTAGCGTCCCGGGTACGCGCATGCGCAGTAGCGGTACCGGTCCGCGCATGCGCAGTAGCGTCACGGGTCCGCGCATGCGCAGTAGCGTCCCGGGTCCGCGCATGCGCAGTAGCGTCCCGGGTCCGCGCATGCGCAGTAGCGGTACGGGTCCGCGCATGCGCAGTAGCGGTACGGGTCCGCGCATGCGCAGTAGCGGTACCGGTCCGCGCATGCGCAGTAGCGTCCCGGGTCCGCGCATGCGCAGTAGCGTCCCGGGTCCGCGCATGCGCAGTAGCGTCCCGGGTCCGCGCATGCGCAGTAGCGTCCCGGGTCCGCGCATGCGCAGTAGCGGTACCGGTCCGCGCATGCGCAGTAGCGTCACGGGTCCGCGCATGCGCAGTAGCGTCCCGGGTCCGCGCATGCGCAGTAGCGTCCCGGGTCCGCGCATGCGCAGTAGCGGTACCGGTCCGCGCATGCGCAGTAGCGTCCCGGGTCCGCGCATGCGCAGTAGCGGTACCGGTCCGCGCATGCGCAGTAGCGTCCCGGGTCCGCGCATGCGCAGTAGCGTTACCGGCCCGCGCATGCGCAGTAGCGTCCCGGGTCCGCGCATGCGCAGTAGCGTCCCGGGTCCGCGCATGCGCAGTAGCGTCCCGGGTCCGCGCATGCGCAGTAGCGGTACCGTTCCGCGCATGCGCAGTAGCGTCCCGGGTCCGCGCATGCGCAGTAGCGGTACGGGTCCGCGCATGCGCAGTAGCGCCCCGGGTCCGCGCATGCGCAGTAGCGTTAGCGGTCCGTTAGCGGAGCGGGGCGTGGTCAGAGAAGACGTGAAA
>NW_026900524.1:0-15420 GCF_033783945.1 Neopsephotus bourkii | reverse complement strand
GATATATGTGGGATTGCAAACCAGTTCTATAGAAATTTTTCTTTTGGTTTAGACAATTATTGATGTCAATTATAAACCCCTCTAATGGTCAATTACAAGTTAATTCTGTGCATTAAATCAGTGCATTTCAAAGTTTCAAGAGCACTTCTTTCCACTTTTCCTCCAGCTTGTGTTCTCTTTGATCTTTTTGTACTTGAAGGGACTAGGTACCAGCACCTGAACCTCCCTGTTTTTGGTAGGCCTTAATAGCTCTTTAATTTCTTCAGTTGTACTAGATTATGTACTCCAGCCCTCTTAACGTGCTGTGGTGTTTACATGTGGAACAAAGGCTCCACAGCAGTCCAAGGTGGTAAAAATTTTCACTTCTCCTACCTGAACTGCATGTTCCATCCCTCTGCCTTCTATCAGTGCCAGCACAGCTTTCTCTAAGACACTTAAGAAGGCCTTGAAACCGTAAGAGCACATTGTGGTGGTGCTTTAATCGTACTTGTGGAGCTTATGGATCTCTATGCTTTTAAGGACTTTTGAAGCTGACTGGTAAGTATGAGATTGTGGATGATTTTTCTAGGTAGTAAGTGGTGTTCTAGCGAGTGAACTTGTCTCAGCTGAAGAGTGAAGTGCCTGATGCTTTTCTAGCATTTCTCGCTCAATCATTCCCAAGTGATGTTTTTTAATCTCAAAATAGTTCAGATAAATAATCACTTCCATGATTACTGTGCAACAGGGCTTCAATAAACTCATTTTGTTAAACCTGTTAAAAGCTGTGTAAGTTAGTTCATTTGGAATTCAACACTTCATTCTGGAAGCATGTCCAGAGCTGATTTAAGTTTCTTGTGGCTTGAACCAGTTTTCTTTTGAGAGTAGTATTTTTTCAGCTTGCTGGCAAAGTAGGTATAAAAATAACCACCATTCTGAAGGCACTGAAAAAGTACCAAACTTTTCCTACAGGTATTTAATCTCATGTAGTTATAGAATCATAGAATAGTTAGAGTTTTTAGAGAATATTGTTTTACCTATTCATTTAAATCCTTTCAGTGTAGTTTCTGTTCATACCCTTATGGGAGAACATTTAACTAAGTAACTTTTCAATAACATGAAACTAAATTTAAAAGTATTTTATTGCTGTTCTGTTCACCCAAGTATGACTCTTAAATATAATTTGTTATGCTAAATGGATTATAAAAGGATTCAGCAACTGTAACTGTCACGAGTCTACTGAAGACACAGTTTGTTTTAAAATTGTCTGAAACAGAAAAGCATGTTGTCAGCAGTAAAAGTAAGGGCTGGGGGGAAACCTGTGGTGCTCAACCACACACTGTGCATCTCCCTTTCTTTTTTTTTTTTTTTTTAAGAAGTGGTGTAGTTTGGGGTTGGAATTTTTGGGGGTTTGGGTGTGCTTTTTAAAACCCACATCTTTTGCTGAGACCCTCATATAATTAGCCAAAGAACAAAATTCTCTTTCTCTTCTGACACTTATCAGTTGGTATGGCTATTGGTTACCTGAAATCTCTTGGCAATAATGAATGAGATGAAAGTCATATTTTAATGACAGCTTAACACTATCCTGTTAAGCTGTCAATGTCACTGACATGTTTTTATAATTGTCACTGTAAATCTGAATTTTCATTTCGATTTATTGAGTTAACTTAAATTTGTGTATTTGCTTCTCAAATGTCTTAAAGCCAGAAGTAGAGGAAACAATGGAAGGAGGAAAATAATAAATGTCTGAATGGTTTGACCACAGGTATTTCTAGTTCCCTTCCACAAGTCTGTTTAGCATTTAATTCATATTTGAATAATTACTTCTATCTAGTATTAGCCAATGGCTCCCTACTGTTAGTCACAGCACTTAAACAGTGACTGCTGCTGTAATATAAATAACTGTTGTCTTTTTCTAGAAGAATCTTAGGTAAAATTTGTCATATTTCTTTTCTTAGGATTTTGTGAAAAGCGAGAAGAAAAAAAAAGCAAAACCTGCTGTGACTAATTCCCTTCTACAAGCAACAAGAAAATGGTTTGATTTTATTCTATTTCTGAAGTTAGTTTGGCCTTTTCTGTAAAGGTGGGCTTGTGAAAGGAGCAGACATATGCAGCAGTATCTTCTCTTTATCTATGTACTCGAATAGGATTCTAAACACGTTGTCTTCCCAAACTCAATAAACTAACCAAAAAGAGTAAGTCTGTATTTACCAAGAATGTGTACTAGCTGCACTGTACAATCATTGATAGGGAATGACCTTTCATATTGAATATTGAACATACTATTAATATACCTAATGTTATAGGCAATGCCTTTGAAGTAAAAGCAAGGTTTATTTCACCTATATGCATGAAAATTGTGAGGATTATTTTAGGCATTACCAGTAAACTGGGTAGGTTCAGAGGAGGAGTAGCGGATACATTTTCCCCACCAGTTTTCTCTTGTTTTAGTTATAACTAGAATAGCTGGTCTAATGAAATTGCCTACAACTTTGAATTATTTTTTTCTTTAAGAAACTGTTTTCTATATTTCTCATGCCCTTAAATGTATTTTGTGAAACTTTGACAATGTTTTTTAATTCTGGGTATAAAACAAGGCTGTTTATATTTTTTTGTTGTGGCAGGGTCATTAGTACAGTGAACAGAGGTGTCAGTAGGAAAACTCAGAATGTCAGCTTGAGAATAACATTATGGTAAAATGGAATTAAACTTTAAGATAAGTCAACTTGCAACTTAAGCAATGCTCTTGTATTTTTGTACAGATGTCTACTATACAGCTTAGAAAACCATACCCCTTAAGAAAGCAAGAATCCACTTCAAGTAAAAACTCTGCTAAAAAGAAAGATGGAAAGCTGCAAAAAATTGGAGATTTCTTCCGAAGTTCTCCTACTATTATTCAGCCTAAAGGTTTGTACAGAACAAGTAAGTCTCGTTGCATATTCTCTGGGCATTGCAGAATAGCTTTTTTCTACTGTAACCTATTAATACATATACTGTTCAATGATAAGTCTGCTTCATTAAGTTGCTGTTTTGTTTATGAAATAAAGGAGTCTGAACTGGGGCCTGCTATATTAAATCTTGCAGAGTAGAAAAGGCTGTCTTGATTGCAAAGACCACATGGTTATCAAGTTTACGTTGTGAAAGGTAAACTGGATGGAATGAAAGGATGCAGTGTGGAATATATGCATATAAATTCATCATAAAAGACATAACTGTGAAGCTCAACATGTTGGAGTTACTTTGGTTTTGCTTACAGTAAAACAGTTAAGGGCACTTTCAGGGACTTGTCCTGCTGCTCTAAAGAGAAAAATAAAGAGCTGAATCCAGATTCTAAATCTTACCTTGCTCTATAAGTGATCCCTCCTTACCCACACCCCACCTCCCCACCACTTTGTTTCTGTGGAAACTGTATTAATGCTTTTCTTTATGTACATATATGGGAGAAAAAATTTAGTTCTACAGAACCTAAAAGCTGGTGTCTTATGAAAATATTTGGAAGACTTCAAGAAGCTGACTATGAAGCGATTAATGGATTTCACTAAGTTTAAACATAGCCTTGGGAAAATTAACTGCTGGGACTTTCTACTAAAGAACATGTTACTCTTTCCTGTATTAAAACAGAATTTCTGAGTTACTGTGTTTAAAACAAAAATAAAACTAGCAGTGTGCACAAGGAATTGCCTGTGTTGAATTCTAAAAGACACAATTGTTTGGTTAAAACCAGATCAGTTGTTATTCGGTGTGGCTGGTTAAAATGCAGATCTCTATACCAGCTGAAAAACTTGACTTGCTACAGAGTACATCTTACCTGCTGTAAGACAGTCTAGATGGCGATAGTGGGATTTTTAAAACATTCCAGGCTTGTCAGATTTGGCTCCATGAGGACAACATTGTCATCAATGTAAGCCAAATTCAGGTTACTCAAAATTCCACCCTGAAAATACTTAATTTGGGCAAATGAGGTCTAGTTTGTAACCTTTATTATGTCCTGTGTTTTTCTCTTTTACGTAACTTGCTATTGTTCAGGATTTCTAGCTCATAATATGCATACAGTCATCTCTTTATAGAGCTAGTCCTGCCTTGGTAAAACTACAGAAATATATACAGAAAACTGACTCTACCCTGTGCTCCTGTCAGCACAAAGAAGTGTTAAGCCTGTTGTTCAACTTCTTTGGAATTGTTTATTTTCCAGTGAAATCTGACTCCTAATTGATTTTAAAGGACACCTTTAAATAGCACATTAAAGCTTTTGCACCTGAAGCTATGAAAAACTTCTTCCAGCCACAGAAAACTGTGGTAGTCAAATACCACATCTGAATTTTTATATTTAAACTTCAGACAATATCTCTTTAATTTTTAAGTTATTTCTAGTAAAGCTTGCTTTATTCATTAGGTTTGAGGTTTACAAACACAGTAAGACATTGATTTATGATTAAATATTTTCGTCTAGCAAAGAAGCTGATTGCAACAATAAGCTCTCCTAATGCTGCAGAACCAGAAAGCCTAAAAGAAAATGAGCTGAAGCCAAAATGAGCTAAGAGAAAGCTGTATTCAACTGACATTTCTTGCCCTCTAGATATCCCTGCTTCTTCGGTGATTACAGGTTACTGTTCTGTCCACTGTGATCTACTTCTGTAACTGTGATTTAAAATACGCTATTAGGGGGACAGAACAAATCTGAAGGTCTAACCAAGTTGCAGAAGAAGTTTGAAAATACTTATTTTTTTATTCTACCTAGCCATTGCTTTTGGCCTCTTCTTCCTGCTGTTTTACTCTCACCTGTCCATAGATTTGGAATAGCGTAATTGAAATACTAAAGCTACAAAAGTCTGCAAATACAATTAGCTTTGCAGGGCAAGTGAGCACCAACGGTAACTTCCAATTCCATTTATGCCCAGCTGATATTTGTTACTGTAGGATGATGGTACATCCATGCTTTTCAAAGCACAGTTTAGATAGCCGCCTGTGTGTGCTTAAGTTGTGTTGCCCTAAGTCAGCCTAGCACAAATCTTCTAGGCCAGAGCTTGATTTATGACTTCTGAAATCCATGTAGATGGTTTTGACAGTAACTATGGTTGCCCATAGCGAGATACGTATGCTATTGAATTTTCTGTAAATAGCCTGAATAAATACAGCAGAAACGAAAATGTTTTTCACAGGAGGGTGAAGAAAATGACAAGTGCAAAGCAAAAGAAGCTAAGAAGCTTGGAAGTAAAAGGGAAAATGACAGACCAAATTCCAGGAAAGCGGAGATAGCTGTAGGAAATTAAGATAAAAATGTTTTCTGAACACTTCCTGTTTCACAAAATGAGTATTAGAGTTTAGAAGTGAGAGCTGGTTTCAGATCACATTTTGCTTTGGACTTTGGTATTTGTTTCAGTCAAAAAAAAAAAAAGTGATTTTGTATGTCCCTGGTATTTGTCACTTATTCTGATGTAATAAAGGAGTTTTTCTGTACCGGGGACCTCTGGCTAAAAGATAATAAGGAAATTCCATTCTGAAAACAACTTCTGGGGAAAAATCAGGCTGCTGATAACATGGTCTAGAAGTGCGTGTAATTTGACTCTGAAGAAATGCTGAGTAACCCTTGAAATATAATCTCTTTCAGATTCTTATAGAACAAAAACAGAAGGAAAGCGATCATCTAATCATCAAGCGACTGCTTCGATCAAAACAAGCCAAATAATCTTGCAACAGCATGTTTGTATTTCCTTGGTTAGGTCATATTTCTACTGTATTATTTCGGTTGATTGTACATGGGAAGTAATAGATACTTCATTATGCTCTGAATTATGTATATAGATGTGTAGAATTGTTCTGATGTTAATTAATTTTTTACTTCATTAAAACTGAAATGCTGTTCAAGAAAGCTTGTGTCTGAGTCCATTTTTTATTTTTTTTTTAAGGCATGGTGTCCTTGGAAGTGTTCATAATTTACCCATTGTGCAGGAAGTACTATGCCTGTGCGAAATGGTTGCCGGTATATCTACGATTAGAAAAAATTGACTACACATCAAAACTTGTATATGGCTTTCTTTACTCTTCTCCGGTAGATTGTCTGAGCATGAAATGTTTCACTGTAAGTGAAACTAATGTGGCCTATTGTGTACAGGGGGGTTGTACAGGGGGGTTAGACAGAATGTACGGGAGGGGGGGTGTACAAGGGGTACTGCTTAAGTCATAGCTGGCTTGACAAGCTCAGCAGATGCCTTATCAGGCAGTACTAAGATAAAACTTCCTAACAAAGGGAATAGCTCATTAAACCAGTTGGACATAGACCAGACCCATCCAGCTCCTAAAGAGCATGCGTGAGGACCAGAGGTAAAAAGTTCAAGCCTGAGGCAGACTCATTTACTTCATCTTGAAGACCCCTACCCACAAGAGGAAGACTACTTACTTCATCTGAAGACCCCTGCCCAAGCCCACCAGGAGGCACTGCGCATGCGTGGAGAGCCTTTTAGCTCCTTCTAATACAAAGCGGGGATAGAATATGAATATGTATAGGCGTATTGTGCAACCTAATAGATACGTATGACTTCACAGGATAAATGTAAAAGAAAAATGGCACTGAGGCACGCATGCCTTTTGGAGGACCAATCCCCCGTGCGCCTTCAGCTGAATAAAGCATACCTACTTTACAACTTCAACGAAGTTGTGGAGTCTATTCCTTTATCAGTAAGGATAACGCATAGTTCAGTTCTGTAGATCCTGATTTGCAAGATCAGATTCTCATACTAAGTTGCTTCTCCAGTTTCTTGACTGTGAAATGGAGTTGTACCCTTACACTCTTCCATAAAGAAATATTGATGGTTTGTTTTTTTTTCTAACTTGACAGTGACAAAGTGAGCCTGATTCACAAATCTTTCACCTCTTCCATTTCTTCAACTTTTTGTTTCATCTTCTGTTTGTGTGAGTGTGAACTCAGATTTCCTTTTTGTTAGCTCATGTTTGGTATTGCCATTTTCTTCCCTCTTTTCATTCTAACAGAAAAAGGTAAAATCCAGGTATGGTCAGATAGTTGTAAATAAAAATAAATGCAGTGTCACTTAATAACTCTTCACAGGTAGGATTTTATACTTTAAATATTTTGTCTTTCTCCAGATCTCCTGTCTTCTGCTATCTGTAGTCCAGATACCTGGAGAGATCTCTTTCAGGGCTCTAGAAGACACCAGTGAAGATTGTTACCTGATGTAGATGCAAGTTGTTCACTTTACAGAAATCTTTTATAGATGGAGGCAGGAAATGTGCAAGGTGAAGGTGACCCTGGCCATTGCAGGAGGACTGCAACTAGCTGATCTTGAAGATCCCTTCCAACCTGAACCATCCTGTGCTTCTATGATAAAACAGTCTTAAACATTGGGACAGTACTTGGGATATTTATTCTTTGCCTTAACATTTTGTCTGGGGGTTTTCCCATTTTTAACAGATGTTCTTTTTCAGTCAGCTTCAGTCTTGACCCTTAACTTTCTTCTGAGTAGTTTCAGTTAATTTTAGAACCCATCAGCATGTGCCTGTTTACCTGGATTGATCCTTCCATTGTGTACAACCTTGCACTTGCCTGCAGTGAAATACATATGCTATCATGTTGCCTTGAATGACAGGTTGATTGCTTATCGTTAAATCATCAAATGGACTTACAGCTCTTATTTAACAAGAAAACATGCAAGGTAAATGGAGATTAGAAGAGCACTGAATTACTTGATCGTTGCCGATATGATTTCTTTATTGATCTAAATGTGTGGAAAGTAATAGAAGTATCTTCAGCTATTTCATGTAACTGAAATTGCTGCTAGTGTTTATTCTCCTTGTCAAATATACAATTTCATAGTTTCAACTACTATGTGCTTCTTCCTGATTTCATGGTTAACTAAGTGACAAAATTGCTTTGATTACTCTGGTAAATTGCAATTTATCTGTGCAGCTAACTAGGAAGTAGAGTCCCTCAGTATAGTCAAGTCAGTGACATTCAGGAATGCTACTGCACTTGAGCTGTATTGCCAATTTGTCTAAGCTCTTATATTTACTAAAATTTCGGCAGTGTTGCTGAGCTATCTAAAGGCTATGAAAACTGTTTTTTTCTGGAAGCCATTTAAATGGGTGTCTTCCTTATAACCTGAGCACGAGAGTAGCTATATATACATGCACGAAATTTAACTTGTTCATTTTTTGTCCTAAATTAGCCTTTGCATTTGGAAGAGCCATACTGAATTAACTTCCTTTGTAGGTGTAGGCTTGGTTATCAAACTCCATGGTTACAAATTTTTAATACAGAAATAAAGCATGTTCCCTTTTGTTTTGATCAAGGGACTGTGGTTTCTGTACTTCCTACAGTTGAAGTTTGAGCCTTAATATGCTGGTAGCCTAGAGAATGGGTCATACTTTGTGTATCTCCTTTCTCCATGTCAGGATTTCCAGTTATTTCCTGAGCAGAAAGGGAATAAAAATATAATCCAAGAAAGGAGCATATTCACTTCTTCAGAAAGAATGGAGTAATGGGATTACTTTTTTTGTCCTCCTAGTTGAGACTGGGGCTAGCTCTGTACTGTTCTTGTATCAGCTCCTCTGAAGAACAAAGCAAAAAGGTGTTTTAGGACTTTATGTCCTTTTGCCTTCTGATTCTTCCTGATAAGTACCATAGCAAACTCAAATCTGAGCATAACTCCTATTTATTTTACCTTATGCTTCAGTGTAAGGTTCATCAATTAACTTGCAGATCAGAGAATGGTTTTTGTCTTGAGACAAAGGGGCACAAAATCACAAAATGGGATATAGAAACTTTTATAAGAAGTTTTAAGTAATGTTAAGTTTGATGGCTTTGTAACAGTAGCAATGGAAAATTACTGAGGTGCAGGATACATAGAGAAAAAAAAACAGAGTACAACTAGAGAACATACTAAGAATTCTCACAAGATAAATCGTTATAGTTGGCCTAGTTTTAAGAAAAACAGTCTAGAAGAACAGGACACAGGGATAAGGAGTATCTGGGAATGGCAGGTGTCCAGGATGGGCTACAGTTAAACTAACTGATAAGTAGGAGGATAGGAGGATTATTATGTCTCTGGTGCTAACGAACCAATTAAACTGGTATGAGCATCTACTGCGCGTGCTTCAAAGGCTGCCAGAAGTGATGAAGATTGTTGGAAGAAGTAACCGACCCTCAGAGACCACCACCACAATTCTGTACGCATGCGGGGAACTCTCTGGAAAATGATGTAATCCATACGTAGCCTCATGAATATGTATGTATGCCCAGTGACTATATAAGGGTGGCTTGTATAGCAGTACGGGGACACACGTTAGGAGGATTTATCCCCCGTGTCTCCCGGCGCCGCAATAAAGAATACCTGCTTGTCAGCTTGAAAACTTTGTTGGCAAGTTTGTTCCTGGAGTTTTCTCCGAATCAGTCTGTTAATGGAGATGTCAATTCTTTACCTAGCAAAGACTAAGATAAGCACCATTTAATGGAAATTTGGTCTATATTTTGACATGAAGATATCTGGTAATACTGAAATTGTCCATGGTCTCTTCAGAACTTACTTGGCTGTAGGAAGGTGTGATGCGTGTATTACTGTGCATCACTGCCTGAAGGGGGTAAGAGTTTCTATATATAAAATTGGGTCATGCAGTCCTGATGTCCTAAGACACTCGGATCCCACAAAGGAAAATTTCTTGGGGATAGGCACAGTGACTTCCACTGTTTTGTGCTCCAGTCCTCCCTCCAGCCCCCCAGATTTGAATAAATCTAGTTTCTGTACTAGATTCAGGCAGAGGGCAACCTTACTCAGTATCAGTCTATTCTATACATTGAAAACTTCTGATACTTACAGATGAAGCTTCCTTTTCATCAAGAGAATAGGCTTAGATCCTTTAATAACAGACTTTTAAGACATGACCTCCTTTCTTTTAAGATATGGCCTCGCTTCTCTAGTGTATTGTTTTCTTACATGAGGAAGGAGGCTTTTTTGTAATATGAAACAGTTCTATTTCTGGTGTAACACCTGAAAACTGCCTTGTACAGCAACACCATTGTCTTTGAATAGTTCATTTTGAATGTGTCATGCTGCGAGGCGTAATTCTTAGAAAATAGACTGTGCTGTACTTGTGTCAAGCTAACCCAACTTTTCCAATGGTTAACGCTCATCTTGAAAAGACTATTCCTTCCTCAACTTCAGGTCATTTGGGGTGAACGCTTTCCTTTGTCATCCTCATAACACTCCACCCAAAGACCTAATGAAGGCTTCTGGAAGGAAAAGGTGAGGGTGTTACTTCATACAGGTCAAGCTTTTCTCTTTGGCAAAACTAAACAAAGAGCAAGAGTGGCACTATCTGATCAGCCAGCCCATGAATTGAGGGTAACTCAGGAGTTGAAGTGAGAAAAGGGAGCAGAATATTTTGGGGGTGATTTTTCCGTAAGTGATGCAAGTACTTGAACGTTCTTGAAACTTGATTGGTGCTGTGAGAGAAGAAAAGCAGAAGTACTTGAATGAAACGTGCTTGCTTCGGTCTCTACAAAGCCAGTTAAGGTGTGCTGCCAGCGCCAGCAGAACTCCCAGGAGATGGCGCTGGGACACTGCCCGAGGTGGCGAGTCTCGCCGCTGAGAACTTCAGCTGCTAGGCTTGGAGGGACAGAAGTGATCTACTTTGTTTTAAACTAATCCACTTTTCATCCCATTTAGCCAAGCTTCATAAAAAAGTTCAGAATGGAGCATTGCTGGACTATTTTCTTGGAAAAATCCTAGTTCTCCAGATCTTTTTTCGTGCTACAATGATGTTACCCATGCACAGGAGCAACCAGCATATAGCCCTGTCACAGATGATTTTGTTTCTCAGATCAGGATTCTGAGTAGTATTGGTTTATATGCACTGATGTCTACTGTGAACTGTTCATAAATTTCTGCACCCTAACATTTCACAAGAGTGTGTTTTTCTTTTCTAACAAAGACAAAGGATACTCCCATTGAAAAATTTACTAGGCAGAGCTGGGGTTCCTCCAAGACCTAAGAGTACGAGATCAGATTTCTGAAGGAAGAGTTTGTTTCCAAGAGCTGCTTACAAAGTTTCCAGGTATTTACAGCTCTTTATGCTGATGGATAAAGTTGGACTTCCCCATTGTTCCCTCACCTCACTCCTGAGATGCTGATGTTAAACAAAATCACTATTCTGCCATAGGGACTTAGAATGCATTTTGCTGTAAGTGCTATAACATTGATTTATTTTGGGGTAATTTATGAGAATAATGAATATTCTATGAAGCAAGCTGTGGCTTACTTTACAACACGAAAATACCAAATTGTACCTTTCCTGCTGTGCACTGAGGCCTCCACGCACTCTTGGATTGCTGCTGAAAGATGAATTCTTAAACTCTACTCTGGGAACAAAGACAGGTTTTTGAGTTGAACCAAAAAAACAGCTTTTCCAGTTCATTAAATAACTAGAAGACTTAGGCAAAATGAGCTTGCACCTCTTTCAGTTCATTTTCAACTGTTTGAAGTGTGCTTTGCTCTTAAAAAGGAGTCCTTTTAATCATAGGGAAATTGCTAATTTGATGCATCATTGCTGCTTCATGTCAGATAGAAGAGAGTAGAAAATTCTGACTTACAAAAAGTGGATAAAGGAAAGGCAGCATATGTAGATAAAATCAGTATATTAAACAGCATATGTATTTTAGATCTCCTTAAAGTACCTTACCTCATAGGCAGTTATACTTTATCTTGGAGGCCTCACATAAAGTGAATAGTTCTGACTACATGCTTGGAGAAAGCTAGCTGGCTAATTTTGTGTGCATTATTAATCAAGGGAGATTTAGATGTCTTCTGTCATCAATAGCCCTTAAATAGGATTTCTGTTTTGACATGTGTTAATGCCTCAAAGCAACACCAGAAATGATTGCACAGGCTCTGTGCAAAACCCCAAATAGTAATTCTCCCCTCAGTGGCCTTTAAAACTCCAGGTGTAGCCAGACAAGGTAGTTGAAAGGTTCTTGGCTGACAGCATGTCCCCATGCAATCTCCTATTGATTTGGTTGCTCAAAAGATAGAAGCATGGAAGGAAGCTGGCATGAGTGTGTGAGAGTGTTTGACAGGAGTGAATTACCTCGAAAGCAGTTGACAATGCAGGAATAGAATTTAGTTTCATTTTCTGAAGTCAGAATTACAGTATTTGTTGCCGTACAAATGAGCTTTTTTCCCTTGCTTGTAGGCTTATGATATCCAGGTTTGTGTTCTGGAGAAAATGATTGGTGAAAACAATCACAGAAATGATGCATTTATATTTCATTACCTCATTAAGAACTTGAAATTTTGAAGCTTAACTGCTTGGTGGCAGCCAGATACATCTGCATGTGGACACCAATGTGAAAGTTGACTTCCAGGAGAGACTGGCAGCTACTACACAAGTATCTAAACAAGGAATTTATGGCAGCAGATGCATTTGAAATCATTGTCCTTACCAGTTTTTAGTTGCTCCCCATATCGCAGTTACAAGATGACACTGTTTAACTTTGGCAGAAAACAGTTTTCAAAAGTTTATTTTACTTCAGGGGGATGCGTGTAACCTTTTGCTCTGCAGGGTAATGTGTGTACTATATTTATCCCATATTACTTATTTTGGTTTTGGTTTCAGGGTTACACGGGAAAGGGGAAAAATATTAACATGGAAGGTAAAAGTACCTAGACAACATTAACACAATCCAATAAAAATTGTTATTTCCTTCATCTGTTAATGAGACCTGGACAGCAGGATCGTTCAGGACCACATTGTGAAATGAAACACTATAGCTTGAAATTATCTGTGAGGCCACTGAAATTGATGCTGGTCATTTTTACAGTTAACTTGTAAGTCTTGATGTTTATATATTTTCCTAACGTCCATCGCTGCATTTGTTGTCCCTTTCCTAGAGATTAAAAGTGGTGTGCTATATAAAACCTATTTTATTCAGGTTGACTCTCATTCTTCCTCATACTCTAAACCAGCTGAGCAACTTGTTTGTGGACTTCAAGGATGCAGTGCCTGACCTAGTCACAAGCATGACAATACCTACTGGTGCTTTATAGCTTGATAGGAGTGTGCAATGACTTCTGAATTTGACTATATTAATAGCTCTTGAGTTTGTGTCTGGAGTTGTGCTTCTAGCAGTAGGAACTTGAGGTCTGTTTGCCAGTCTTTGATGTGGGGAGCAGAGCTGGATCTTCAGATAGCTTCACTTACTGAATGTTACTTATCAGTCAGGGACGGGTCACTCTTAATTGCCTGCTGTGGTTCTTCCTTCCCATGGTCTCTGACAGTTTCGATACATTCCAACCCCCACACAGGCCGGCAGCGGCTTCAGCCTGAGCTGCCCGCCGGGGCCGGCCCGGCCTCGCGAGCCCCTCGGCACAGCCGCACCCGCAGCGCCGCCACAGCCCGCCGGCGCCAGTCCCGGCCGCTGCCTCGGCGGCTCCCCGCTTCCCTCAGCTCCGCCGGTGCCTTCAGCGGCCCCAGGTCCCGACGGCCCCTGAGCGCTGCCGTCCCTTCAGCCGCTTCCCGTCCCCCCAGCCCCGACGTCGCCTCAAGCCCGCTCGTTACGGAGGCTCCAGCGTCACACTGCTCAAGCCCCGTGAGCTCCATCCTCTGCCCCGGGAAACCGGGAAGGGCAGACCCTGCTGCCGCCAACGGCACAAACCAGGGCGGGACGCGCAGAGCGGCCACCGCCTCCAGCGCTCTCACGCCACGAAAACGAGCTCCGGCGGCAACGTGAATTCTCTCTGCTCCTCTCTTCAGCGCAAAGTTCTAAGCCAATAAATAGCTTCTCATGACAGATACCGTCAAATTGAAAGGGAATTATTCCAGCTCCGCACTGATGTAAAACATCTGCAGCTGTCCCGTGCCAGGGGAGCGGCTGCCGAGGCGGGAGCTGCTGTAGGCAGGCGTCCTCTGGGCTGTCTGGGACAGAGAAGGGGAAGAGAAAAGCTGGGTTGGCCATTCCGGCGGCACCGCACCGGTTCATAGGGCGGTGGTCACCCGGCGGAGCAGGCGGCCCGCGCCCCAGCAGCGGCTCCTGGGGTTTTAACCCCTCCCGTTCCTCCCGACAAGGTGCCAAAGGGACGGTCGCCTTTGTGTCTGTCTGGGCTCGTAAGGGTTGCTCCCGCGATTCCACCCGCTCCCGGCTGTGCTCCGTGGGTCTGTCCGTGCCACCTCGCTGGGTACCCCTAGTAAAGGTGCGGCCTCAGCGCTTCGGCACCCGCACTCAATTGCAAGCCGCCGCGGCGCCGTCGGTGTTTTCAGCGGCCAGACAGGGCAATTGTCGGGAGAACGGGCGCGGGTGATAACGCCTCTCCCTAGACCCGTCACCACCCCGTGAGCTCCCCGCTGTGCGGCAGCCGGCGAGGGGAATTGTCCCGCGTTACTGACCTGCCAGGGTGGCATTTCCACTAAAGGCGAGGGTTCAGAGCAGAGCGAGGGCTCCCTCGCTCCCTCCCGCCGGCAGGCAGCAGGCAGGTAGGGAGGTGCGAGGGGAGCTCCGCAGCCCCAGAGAGGCTCCAGCGAGATCCAAGGGGAGCGCTGCTGCCGACAGCGAGCTCCGGGGCCGGCCCGGCTGGAGGCGACGTGTCCGCAAGCAGCGCCGAGCCCAGGACGGAGCCGAAGCGGCTCGGGAAGGCTCGTGCCTGGTGCTGCTCCCGCCGCAGGACGCGGCTGCCGGCTGCGGGCGCACGGCGGAGGACGGCGGCCGGGCAGGGCCGGGCCGGAACGGGCCGGGAGCGGCGGCGGGGCCGGGCTGCGGCCGCCGGACACCGGCTCCGCGGAGGCCGCTCCTCGGCCGGGCGTGGCGGCGGCCGCGCTCTCCTACCTGGGGCACGCAGCGAGGGGGGAGCCGCCGGAGCCGCGGCCGGGGCCTCGGGCTCCCCCTCCCGCCGCACCGCCCGCCTGTAGCGCGGCCCCGGCCCGGGGGCTCAGGGGGAACGCGGGGCCGGGGCAGCCTCACCCGCACGTTCCACTGGAGCAGCTTGCTCCAAGCCCCTGTGTCCAACCTGGCCTTGAGCACTGCCAGGGATGGGGCAGCCACAGCTTCTCCGGGCACCCTGTGCCAGCGCCTCAGCACCCTCACAGGGAAGAGCTTCTGCCTAAGAGCTCAGCTCAGTCTCCCCTCCGGCAGGGTAAAACCGTTCCCCCTTTTCCTGTCCCTACAGGCTCTTGTTTAAAGCACGCTCCAGGTTTCTTATCAGCATTCGAAGGCTGCTGAAAGGTTTCTGTAGCACCTGTCTGATGTTTTCCCCAGTATGGAAAAGCAGCAGAGTCCAAGGAAGTACAGGGTCTTCAGATGATGCTAGCTTTGCTTGCACTATTGGGATTTACAAAACCCGAGGCTGACATATCAAAGTGCAGGAAAGGGTCGTTATTCCACTCCTTCCCACAGAGATGACAAACCCTTAGCAAAGAATTTGGGAGATCACAACAGCATCAAGT
>NW_026900523.1:0-1543 GCF_033783945.1 Neopsephotus bourkii | reverse complement strand
GTGAGGTATATAGGAATGATTCGTGTCAGAAACTTAGGAGTCCTTGTCATCATTGCACTTTGGGAGTAATCGAAAATCATGTGTAGAATGTATACGAATGATCAGATTAAGATGGGAGTTCCTGTAAATACAATGATGAAAAGAAAAGAAGGAACAAAGGAATAATCCTTCCTAATCAAAGTCTTTGTTACTTTAAGGGGTACTTTGTTTAACTACTTGAATGTCTCAAATGCTTTGCTAACTACAGAGGGTGTTTTGTTTAACTGCTTGAATACCTTAAGGGGGTTAGGTAATCAAGGGATACATTCTGTTACGGGATGAGGTGAAACTTGTGTATTCAATATGTAACTATATAAGAAATGGAATTGAGGGGGCTAAGATAGTGGTTAAGCTTGTGACAGACATTCCCTGTTAATGTATTGCCAAGGAATTCAATGACTTTTTAAGAAGTTTCATCACCCAAAGATAAGATCCCAGCAACAGGAGGAGAACAATGAAAAAGAATCACGTCGGTATTTGGGTGAAGGAGACGACAGAATTGGCTGAAACCCAAGACCGAGGAGTATAAGAGACTGTACCCCAGAACTCTCGGTGTGCATCTTGGGTGGAGCAGAGACTCCCCGGCGCACCCAGAGCTGCTTGCTTATTGCCTCTCGATATTAATCAATTGTAATAAAAAATTAATTAAATTAGCTCATGGCCAAGACGGAATTTTTATAACAAAATTGGTGACCCCGACGTGATCTCTGTGTGGCTGCCTGAGACTATAGCTTTTACGAGGAGGCGCCCCACATTTTGTGGCTCGGTAGTCCCGGGTAGTCCCACGAGATCAACGAACAGAGAGGCAATAACCAAGGAATTCGAGCTCCCGTAAAAACTGCAGTGTAAGATACCCGTAATTCTTGTGCACGAAGACTCGGACGAGAACAACGGACTGTGAGTATCGTTCGGTTGGGTGGGAGGGCCGGTGTGTGAGTGTGACTGTGATATTTTCCTCTAACCGTGGTTCCAATCTCCCCTGAGGGAATTGGCCAGTGCAGAGAAGGAGTGCTTGGTGATTTGTGTTTGTGTACCATTGAGACACGGACTGGGTATCCTGGACATGTGGAAATATGGGCCAGGGCATCTGGATCTGTGAAGCAAGTGTGGACCTCTTCTAAGCGTGTTTCCAATCTCCCGCAAGGGACTTGGCCGCTGAAGGAGGGAAGTGGTAGTGATTGATTGAGAGGAGACCCACACAGCGGGAAACGGGTCAGAGTAGGAGTCGTAACTCTAACCCAGAGAGGGGCCCACAGAGAGGTCCCAGGAATAAGACAGGGAGCGAATTACCAGATATACCCCCAGACAGTCCCTTGGGGTTAACACTTAAGTACTGGGGCTTTTGGCCGTCCCAGGAGGGAAAAAGTAAAAAAAAAAAAAAAAAAAAAAAAAAAGGAAAGGTCCATTACTGTATGGAAGTGTGGATCAAAGAGGAAATACGACCTGACCATATTGGCCAATATTCGGGTATTTTGATGATAGGATTTGTCAGGTTTTAAATCTA